>NC_088101.1:69651558-69661558 GCF_036370855.1 Dromaius novaehollandiae
CCCCTAGTGGGGCTAAGGCACCCATTGCTGGCGCGGGGCGGAACCTGCTCAGAGGCGAGGGGTCCTGGCAGCAAAGCTCTTCCCTTGACAGCCCCTTTGCAGTCCCAGTACAACAGTGCCTCTCGTCTCTCTCGTTTTCCTAAACCTAACCCTAACCCTAACCCTAACCCTAACCCTAACCCTGGGATTTTTTTCTGGTCCCTGGGGGTTCTAAGCGGGCCATTCCTGTAGCAGAGGAGAAGGCACTCCCAGGCCAGGTGTCTTGGCAGCAAAGCTCTTCCCTTGACAGCCCCTTTGCAGTCCCAGTACAACGGGGCCTCGCAGCTTCCTCCTTCTCCCAACCCTAACCCTAAGCCTAACCCTAACCCTAGGATTATTTTTGGTCCCCTAGTGGGTCTAAGGCACCCATTGCTGGCGCGGAGAAGAAGCTGCTCAGAGGCGAGGTGTCCTGGCAGCAAAGCTCTTCCCTTGACAGCCCCTTTGCAGTCCCAGTACAACAGGGCCTCTCAGCTTCCTCCTTCTCCCAACCCTAACCCTAACCCTAACTCTAACCCTAGCCCTAACCCTAGGATTATTTTTGGTCGCCTAGTGGGGCTAAGGCACCCATTGCTGGCGCGGAGAAGAAGCTGCTCACAGGCGAGGTGTCCTGGCAGCAAAGCTCTTCCCTTGACAGCCCCTTTGCAGTCCCTCTACAACGGGGCGTCTCAGCTTTCTCCTTCAACCAAACCTAACCCTAACCCTAACCCTAACCCTAGGATTATTTTTGTCCCCTAGTGGGGCTAGGGCACCCATTGCTGGCGCGGAGACGATGCTGCTCAGAGGCGAGGTGTCCTGGCAGCAAAGCTCTTCCCTTGACAGCCCCTTTGCAGTCCCAGTACAACAGGGCCTCGCAGCTTCCTCCTTCTCCCAACCCTAACCCTAACCCTAACCCTAACCCTAGGATTATTTTTGTCCCCTAGTGGGGCTAAGGCACCCATTGCTGGCGCGGAGACGATGCTGCTCAGAGGCGAGGTGTCCTGGCAGCAAAGCTCTTCCCTTGACAGCCCCTTTGCAGTCCCTCTACAACGGGGCCTCTCAGCTTTCTCCTTCTACCAAACCTAACCCTAACCCTAACCCTAACCCTAACCCTGGGATTTTTTTCTGGTCCCTGGGGGTACTAAGCGGGCCATTCCTGTAGCAGAGGAGAAGGCACTCCCAGGCCAGGTCTCTTGGCAGCAAAGCTCTTCCCTTGACAGCCCCTTTGCAGTCCCAGTACAACGGGGCCTCTCAGCTTTCTCCTTCTCCCAACCCTAACGCTAACCCTAACCCTGGCATTATTTTTGGTCCCCTAGTGGGGCTAAGGCCCCCCATTGCTAGCACAGGGCAGAACCTGCTCAGAGGCGAGGTGTCCTGGCAGCAAAGCTCTTCCTTTGGCAGCCCCTTTGCAGTCCCACTACAACAGGGCCTCGCAGCTTCCTCCTTTTCCCAACCCTAACCCTAACCCTAAACCTAACCCTAACCCTAACCCTAACCCTAACCCTAGGATTATATTTGGTCCCCTAGTGGGGCTAAGGCACCCATTGCTGGCACGGAGCGAAACCTGCTCAGAGGCGAGGTGTCCTGGCAGCAAAGCTCTTCCCTTGACAGCCCCTTTGCAGTCCCTCTACAACGGAGCCTCGCAGCTTCCTCCTTCTCCCAACCCTAACCCTAACCCTAACCCTAACCCTAACCCTAACCCTAGGATTATATTTGGTCCCCTAGTGGGGCTAAGGCACCCATTGCTGGCGCGGAGAAGAAGCTGCTCAGAGGCAAGGTGTCCTGGCAGCAAAGCTCCTCCGTTGAGAGCCCCTTTGCAGTCCCAGTGCAACAGTGCCTCTCGTCTCTCTCGTTTTCCCAACCCTAACCCTAACTCTAACCCTAACCCTAACCCTAACCCTGGGATTATTTTCTGGTCCCTGGGGGTACTAAGCGGGCCATTCCTGTAGCAGAGGAGAAGGCACTCCCAGGCCAGGTGTCTTGGCAGCAAAGCTCTTCCCTTGACAGCCCCTTTGCAGTCCCAGTACAACGGGGCCTCTCAGCTTCCTCCTTCTCCCAACCCTAACCCTAACCCTAACCCTAACCCTAAGATTATTTTTGGTCCCCTAGTGGGGCTAAGGCACCCATTGCTGGCACGGGGCGGAACCTGCTCAGAGGCGAGGTGTCCTGGCAGCAAAGCTCTTCCCTTGACAGCCCCTTTGCAGTCCCAGTACAACAGTGCCTCTCGTCTCTCTCGTTTTCCAAATCTTAACCCTAACCCTAACCCTAACCCTAACCCTGGGATTTTTTCCTGGTCCCTGGGGGTACTAAGCGGGCCATTCCTGTAGCAGAGGAGAAGGCACTCCCAGGCCAGGTGTCTTGGCAGCAAAGCTCTTCCCTTGACAGCCCCTTTGCAGTCCCAGTACAACGGAGCCTCGCAGCTTCCTCCTTCTCCCAACCCTAACCCTAACCCTAACCCTAACTGTAGTATTTTTAGGGGTACGCTGGAGCATCTAAGCTCCCCAGAGGTGGTGCAGAGGAGAAGCTGCTCCCAGGCCAGGTGTCTTAGCAGAAATGCCCTTCCCTTGGCAGCCCCTTTGCAGTTCCAGTGCTTCAGCTCCTCTGAGCTTTCTTGTTTTCCAAACCCTAACCCTAACCCTAAGGATAATTGTAGGATTTTTTTCTGGTCCGTGCGGGGACTAAGCAGGCCATTACTGCAGCAGAGGAGAAGGCACTCCCAGGCCAGGTCTCTTGGCAGCAAAGCTCTTCCCTTGACAGCCCCTTTGCAGTCCCATTACAACGGGGCCTCGCAGCTTCCTCCTTCTCCCAACCCTAACCCTAACCCTAACCCTAACCCTAACCCTAACCCTAACCCTAGGATTATATTTGGTCCCCTAGTGGGGCTAAGGCACCCATTGCTGGCGCGGAGAAGAAGCTGCTCAGAGGCGAGGTGTCCTGGCAGCAAAGCTCTTCCCTTGACAGCCCCTTTGCAGTCCCAGTACAACAGTGCCTCTCGTCTCTCTCGTTTTCCCAACCCTAATCCTAACCCTAACCCAAACCCTAACCCTGGGATTATTTTCTGGTCCCTGGGGGTGCTAAGCGGGCCATTCCTGTAGCAGAGGAGAAGGCACTCCCAGGCCAGGTCTCTTGGCAGCAAAGCTCTTCCCTTGACAGCCCCTTTGCAGTCCCACTACAACGGGGCCTCTCAGCTTCCTCCTTCTCCCAACCCTAACCCTAACCCTAACCCTAACCCTAGCCCTAACCCTAGGATTATTTTTGGTCGCCTAGTGGGGCTAAGGCACCCATTGCTGGCGCGGAGAAGAAGCTGCTCAGAGGCGAGGTGTCCTGGCAGCAAAGCTCTTCCCTTGACAGCCCCTTTGCAGTCCCTCTACAACGGGGCGTCTCAGCTTTCTCCTTCAACCAAACCTAACCCTAACCCTAACCCTAACCCTAGGATTATTTTTGGTCCCCTAGTGGGGCTAAGGCACCCATTGCTGGCACGGAGTGGAACCTGCTCAGAGGCGAGGTGTCCTGGCAGCAAAGCTCTTCCCTTGACAGCCCCTTTGCAGTCCCAGTGCAACAGTGCCTCTCGTCTCTCTCGTTTTCCCGATCTTAACCCTAACCCTAACCCTAACCCTAACCCTGGGATTATTTTCTGGTCCCGGGGGTACTAAGCGGGCCATTCCTGTAGCAGAGGAGAAGGCACTCCCAGGCCAGGTCTCTTGGCAGCAAAGCTCTTCCCTTGACAGCCCCTTTGCAGTCCCACTACAACGGGGCCTCTCGTCTCTCTCGTTTTCCAAACCCTAACCCTAACCCTAACTCTAACCCTAACCCTAACCCTAGGATTATTTTTGGTCGCCTAGTGGGGCTAAGGCACCCATTGCTGGCGCGGAGAAGAAGCTGCTCAGAGGCGAGTTGTCCTGGCAGCAAAGCTCTTCCCTTGACAGCCCCTTTGCAGTCCCTCTACAACGGGGCCTCTCAGCTTTCTCCTTCTCCCAACCCTAACCCTAACCCTAACCCTAACCCTAACCCTAACCCTAGGATTATTTTTGGTCGCCTAGTGGGGCTAAGGGACCCATTCCTGGCACAGAGCAGAAGAAGCTGCTCAGAGGCAAGGTGTCCTGGCAGGAAAGCTCTTCCCTTGTCAGCCCCTTTGCAGTCCCAGTACAACAGGGCCTCGCAGCTTCCTCCTTCTCCCAACCCTAACCCTAACCCTAACCCTAACCCTAGGATTATTTTTGTCCCCTAGTGGGGCTAAGGCACCCATTGCTGGCGCGGAGACGATGCTGCTCAGAGGCGAGGTGTCCTGGCAGCAAAGCTCTTCCCTTGACAGCCCCTTTGCAGTCCCAGTACAACGGGGCCTCTCAGCTTTCTCCTTCTCCCAACCCTAACGCTAACCCTAACCCTGGCATTATTTTTGGTCCCCTAGTGGGGCTAAGGCACCCATTGCTGGCACAGGGCAGAACCTGCTCAGAGGCGAGGTGTCCTGGCAGCAAAGCTCTTCCTTTGGCAGCCCCTTTGCAGTCCCACTACAACAGGGCCTCGCAGCTTCCTCCTTTTCCCAACCCTAACCCTAACCCTAAACCTAACCCTAACCCTAACCCTAACCCTAACCCTAGGATTATTTTTGGTCCCCTAGTGGGGCTAAGGCACCCATTGCTGGCACGGAACGAAACCTGCTCAGAGGCGAGGTGTCCTGGCAGCAAAGCTCTTCCCTTGACAGCCCCTTTGCAGTCCCAGTACAACGGGGCCTCTCAGCTTTCTCCTTCTACCAAACCTAACCCTAACCCTAACCCTAACCCTAACCCTGGGATTATTTTCTGGTCCCGGGGGGACTAAGCGGGCCATTCCTGTAGCAGAGGAGAAGGCACTCCCAGGCCAGGTCTCTTGGCAGCAAAGCTCTTCCCTTGACAGCCCCTTTGCAGTCCCACTACAACGGGGCCTCTCGTCTCTCTCGTTTTCCAAACCCTAACCCTAACCCTAACTCTAACCCTAACCCTAACCCTAGGATTATTTTTGGTCGCCTAGTGGGGCTAAGGCACCCATTGCTGGCGCGGAGAAGAAGCTGCTCAGAGGCGAGTTGTCCTGGCAGCAAAGCTCTTCCCTTGACAGCCCCTTTGCAGTCCCTCTACAACGGGGCCTCTCAGCTTTCTCCTTCTACCAAACCTAACCGTAACCCTAACCCTAACCCTGGGATTATTTTTGGTCCCCTAGTGGGGCTAAGGCACCCATTGCTGGCACGGAGCGGATCCTGCTCAGAGGCGAGGTGTCCTGGCAGCAAAGCTCTTCCCTTGACAGCCCCTTTGCAGTCCCAGTGCAGCAGTGCCTCTCGTCTCTCTCGTTTTCCAAACCCTAACCCTAACCCTAACCCTAACCCTGGGATTTTTTCCTGGTCCCTGGGGTGACTAAGCGGGCCATTCCTGTAGCAGAGGAGAAGGCACTCCCAGGCCAGGTGTCTTGGCAGCAAAGCTCTTCCCTTGGCAGCCCCTTTGCAGTCCCACTACAACAGTACCTCTCGTCTCTCTCGTTTTCCAAACCCTAACCCTAACCCTAAGCCTAACCCTAACCCTAGGATTATTTTTGGTCCCCTAGTGGGGCTAAGGCACCCATTGCTGGCGCGGGGCGGAACCTGCTCAGAGGCGAGGTGTCCTGGCAGCAAAGCTCTTCCCTTGACAGCCCCTTTGCAGTCCCAGTACAACAGTGCCTCTCGTCTCTCTCGTTTTCCAAACCCTAACCCTAACCCTAACCCTAACCCTAACCCTAACCCTAACCCTAACCCTAACCCTAACCCTAACCCTGGGATTATTTTCTGGTCCCGGGGGTACTAAGCGGGCCATTCCTGTAGCAGAGGAGAAGGCACTCCCAGGCCAGGTCTCTTGGCAGCAAAGCTCTTCCCTTGGCAGCCCCTTTGCAGTCCCAGTACAACGGGGCCTCTCAGCTTCCTCCTTCTCCCAACCCTAACCCTAACCCTAACCCTAACCCTAACCCTAGGATTATTTTTGGTCCCCTAGTGGGGCTAAGGCACCCATTGCTGGCGCGGGGAAGAAGCTGCTCAGAGGCAAGGTGTCCTGGCAGCAAAGCTCCTCCGTTGAGAGCCCCTTTGCAGTCCCAGTGCAACAGTGCCTCTCGTCTCTCTCGTTTTCCAAATCTTAACCCTAACCCTAACCCTAACCCTAACCCTAACCCTGGGATTATTTTCTGGTCCCGGGGGGACTAAGCGGGGCGTTCCTGTAGCAGAGGAGAAGGCACTCCCAGGCCAGGTCTCTTGGCAGCAAAGCTCTCCCCTTGACAGCCCCTTTGCAGTCCCAGTACAACGGGGCCTCTCAGCTTCCTCCTTCTCCCAAACCTAACCCTAAGCCTAACCCTAACCCTAACCCTAGGATTATTTTTGGTCCCCTAGTGGGGCTAAGGCATCCATTGCTGGCACGGAGAAGAAGCTGCTCAGAGGCGAGGTGTCCTGGCAGCAAAGCTCTTCCCTTGACAGCCCCTTTGCAGTCCCAGTGCAACAGTGCCTCTCGTCTCTCTCGTTTTCCCAACCCTAACCCTAACCCTAACCCTAACCCTGGGATTTTTTCCTGGTCCCTGGGGTGACTAAGCGGGCCATTCCTGTAGCAGAGGAGAAGGCACTCCCAGGCCAGGTCTCTTGGCAGCAAAGCTCTTCCCTTGGCAGCCCCTTTGCAGTCCCACTACAACAGTGCCTCTCGTCTCTCTCGTTTTCCAAACCCTAACCCTAACCCTAAGCCTAACCCTAACCCTAGGATTATTTTTGGTCCCCTAGTGGGGCTAAGGCACCCATTGCTGGCGCGGGGCGGAACCTGCTCAGAGGCGCGGTGTCCTGGCAGCAAAGCTCTTCCCTTGACAGCCCCTTTGCAGTCCCAGTACAACGGGGCCTCTCAGCTTCCTCCTTCTCCCAACCCTAACCCTAACCCTAACCCTAACCCTAACCCTAGGATTATTTTTGGTCCCCTAGTGGGGCTAAGGCACCCATTGCTGGCACGGAGCGGATCCTGCTCAGAGGCGAGGTGTCCTGGCAGCAAAGCTCTTCCATTGACAGCCCCTTTGCAGTCCCAGTGCAACAGTGCCTCTCGTCTCTCTCATTTTCCAAATGTTAACCCTAACTCTAACCCTAACCCTAACCCTAACCCTGGGATTATTTTCTGGTCCCGGGGGGACTAAGCGGGCCATTCCTGTAGCAGAGGAGAAGGCACTCCCAGGCCAGGTCTCTTGGCAGCAAAGCTCTTCCCTTGACAGCCCCTTTGCAGTCCTTCTACAACGGGGCCTCTCAGCTTCCTCCTTCTCCCAACCCTAACCCTAACCCTAACCCTAACCCTAGGATTATTTTTGGTCCCCTAGTGGGGCTAAGGCACCCATTGCTGGCACGGGGCGGAAGCTGCTCAGAGGCGAGGTGTCCTGGCAGCAAAGCTCTTCCCTTGACAGCCCCTTTGCAGTCCCAGTACAACAGTGCCTCTCGTCTCTCTCGTTTTCCAAATCTTAACCCTAACCCTAACCCTAACCCTAACCCTGGGATTTTTTTCTGGTCCCTGGGGGTGCTAAGCGGGCCATTCCTGTAGCAGAGGAGAAGGCACTCCCAGGCCAGGTCTCTTGGCAGCAAAGCTCTTCCCTTGACAGCCCCTTTGCAGTCCCAGTACAACGGGGCCTCGCAGCTTCCTCCTTCTCCCAACCCTAACCCTAACCCTAACCCTAACTGTAGTATTTTTAGGGGTACGCTGGAGCATCTAAGCTCCCCAGAGGTGGTGCAGAGGAGAAGCTGCTCCCAGGCCAGGTGTCTTAGCAGAAATGCCCTTCCCTTGGCAGCCCCTTTGCAGTTCCAGTGCTTCAGCTCCTCTGAGCTTTCTTGTTTTCCAAACCCTAACCCTAACCCTAAGGATAATTGTAGGATTTTTTTCTGGTCCGTGCGGGGACTAAGCAGGCCATTACTGCAGCAGAGGAGAAGGCACTCCCAGGCCAGGTCTCTTGGCAGCAAAGCTCTTCCCTTGACAGCCCCTTTGCAGTCCCAGTACAACGGGGCCTCTCAGCTTTCTCCTTCTCCCAACCCTAACCCTAAGCCTAACCCTAACCCTAGGATTATTTTTGGTCCCCTAGTGGGGCTAAGGCACCCATTGCTGGCGCGGAGAAGCTGCTCAGAGGTGAGGTGTCCTGGCAGCAAAGCTCTTCCCTTGTCAGCCCCTTTGCAGTCCCAGTACAACGGGGCCTCTCAGCTTTCTCCTTCCCCCAATCCTAACCCTAACCCTAACCCTAACCCTAACCGTAACCCTAACCCTAACCGTAGGATTATTTTTGGTCCCCTAGTGGGGCTAAGGCACTGATTGCTGACGCGGAGAAGAAGCTGCTCAGAGGCGACGTGTCCTGGCAGCATAGCTCTTCCGTTCAGAGCCCCTTTGCAGTCCCAGTGCAACAGTGCCTCACGTCTCTCGTTTTCCAAACCCTAACCCTAACCCTAACCTTAACCCTAACCCTAACCCTGGGATTATTTTCTGGTCCCGGGGGGACTAAGCGGGACGTTCCTGTAGCAGAGGAGAAGGCACTCCCAGGCCAGGTCTCTTGGCAGCAAAGCTCTCCCCTTGACAGCCCCTTTGCAGTCCCAGTACAACGGGGCCTCTCAGCTTCCTCCTTCTCCCAACCCTAACCCTAACCCTAACCCTATCCCTAACCGTAGGATTATTTTTGGTCCCCTAGTGGGGCTAAGGCATCCATTGCTGGCATGGAGCGGAAGCTGCTCAGAGGCGAGGTGTCCTGGCAGCAAAGCTCTTCCCTTGACAGCCCCTTTGCAGTCCCAGTACAACAGTGCCTCTCGTCTCTCTCATTTTCCAAATCTTAACCCTAACCCTAACCCTAACCCTAACCCTAACCCTGGGATTTTTTTCTGGTCCCTGGGGGTACTAAGCGGGCCATTCCTGTAGCAGAGGAGAAGGCACTCCCAGGCCAGGTGTCTTGGCAGCAAAGCTCTTCCCTTGACAGCCCCTTTGCAGTCCCTCTACAACGGGGCCTCTCAGCTTTCTCCTTCAACCAATCCTAACCCTAACCCGAACCCTAACCCTAGGATTATTTTTGGTCCCCTAGTGGGGCTAAGGCACCCATTCCTGGCACGGAGCAGATCCTGCTCAGAGGCGAGGTGTCCTGGCAGCAAAGCTCTTCCCTTGACAGCCCCTTTGCAGTCCCAGTGCAACAGTGCCTCTCGTCTCTCTCGTTTTCCAAATCTTAACCCTAACCCTAACCCTAACCCTAACCCTGGGATTATTTTCTGGTCCCGGGGGTACTAAGCGGGCCATTCCTGTAGCAGAGGAGAAGGCACTCCCAGGCCAGGTCTCTTGGCAGCAAAGCTCTTCCCTTGTCAGCCTCTCTGCAGTCCCACTACAACGGGGCCTCTCAGCTTTCTCCTTCTCCCAACCCTAACCCTAACCCTAAGCCTAACCCTAACCCTAACCCTGGGATTATTTTTGGTCGCCTAGTGGGGCTAAGGCACCCATTGCTGGCACGGAGAAGAAGCTGCTCAGAGGCAAGGTGTCCTGGCAGCAAAGCTCTTCCCTTGACAGCCCCTTTGCAGTCCCAGTACAACAGGGCCTCGCAGCTTCCTCCTTCTCCCAACCCTAACCCTAACCCTAACCCTAACCCTAGGATTATTTTTGTCCCCTAGTGGGGCTAAGGCACCCATTGCTGGCACGGAGACGATGCTGCTCAGAGGCGAGGTGTCCTGGCAGCAAAGCTCTTCCCTTGACAGCCCCTTTGCAGTCCCAGTACAACGGGGCCTCTCAGCTTTCTCCTTCTACCAAACCTAACCCTAACCCTAACCCTAACCCTAACCCTGGGATTATTTTCTGGTCCCTGGGGGTACTAAGCGGGCCATTCCTGTAGCAGAGGAGAAGGCACTCCCAGGCCAGGTGTCTTGGCAGCAAAGCTCTTCCCTTGACAGCCCCTTTGCAGTCCCAGTACAACGGGGCCTCTCAGCTTTCTCCTTCTCCCAACCCTAACGCTAACCCTAACCCTG